>NC_091190.1:9633458-9641882 GCF_040958095.1 Procambarus clarkii | reverse complement strand
AACGAGGGGACATGAATGGAAGCTTGAAACTCAGATGAGTCACAGAGATGTTAGGAAGTTTTCTTTTAGTGTGAGAGTAGTGGGAAAATGGAATGCACTTCAGGACAGGTTGTGGAAGCAAATACTATTCATAATTTTAAAACCAGGTATGATAGGGAAATGGGACAGTAGTCATTGCTGTAAACAACCGATGCTCGAAAGGCGGGATCCAAGAGTCAATGCTCGATCCTGCAGACACAACTAGGTGAGTACACACACACACACACACACACACACACACACACACACACACCACACACCACACACACACACACACGAGCTGAGAGGTATGAGCTACGAGGAGAGACTTCGGGAATTGAACCTCACTTCGTTGGAAGACAGAAGAGTTAGGGGGGACATGATCACCACATTCAGATTCTCAAGGGAATCGACAGGGTTGATAAAGATATGCTATTTAACACAAGGGGCACACGCACTAGGGGACATAGGTGGAAAATGATGCCCAAATGAGCCACAGAGATATTAGAAAGAACTTCTTTAGTGTCAGAGTGGTTGACAAATGGAATGCATTAGGAAGCAATGTGGTGGAGGCTGACTCCATACACAGTTTCAAGTGTAGATATGATAGAGCCCAATAGGCTCAGGAACCTGTACACCTTTTGATTGACGGTTGAGAGACGGGACCAAAGAGCCAGAGCTCAACCCCCGCAAGCACAACTAGGTGAGTACAACTAGGTGAGTACACACACACACACACACACACACACACACATATGGCGGATGACGCAAAGTTGATGAGAAGAGTTGTGACAGATGAGGATTGCAGGATCCTCCAAGAGGACCTGAACAGATTGCAGAGATGGTTAGAGAAATGGCTACTGGAATTCAACACGAGCAAATGTAAGTTATGGAAATGAGACTAGGAGATAGGAGACCAAAGGGACAGTACACAATGAAGGGGAACAGCCTACCTGTGACACGCGCGAAAGAGACCTGGGTGTGGACGTAACACCTAATCTGTCTCCTGAGGCACATATAAATAGGATAACGACAGCAGCATACTCTACACTGGCAAAAGTTAGAACATCATTCAGAAACCTAAGTAAGGAGGCATTTAGGACGCTTTACACTGCCTACGTGAGGCCAGTCTTAGAGTATGCCGCCTCATCATGGAGTCCCCATCTGAAGAAGCATATAATGAAACTGGAAAAGGTTCAGAGGTTTGCAACGAGACTCGTCCCAGAGCTACGAGGGATGGGGTATGAGGAGCGCCTGAGGGAACTGTGCCTTACGACACTAGAAAGAAGAAGGGAGAGGGGGAACATGATAGGAACGTATAAAATACTCAGAGGGATTGACAGAGTGGACATAGACGAAATGTTCATACGGAATAGTAACAGAACGAGGGGACATGAATGGAAGCTTGAAACTCAGATGAGTCACAGAGATGTTAGGAAGTTTTCTTTTAGCGTGAGAGTAGTGGGAAAATGGAATGCACTTCAGGAACAGGTTGTGGAAGCAAATACTATTCATAATTTTAAAACCAGGTATGATAGGGAAATGGGACAGGAGTCATTGCTGTAAACAACCGATGCTCGAAAGGCGGGATCCAAGAGTCAATGCTCGATCCTGCAGACACAACTAGGTGAGTACAACTAGGTGAGTACACACACACACACACACACACACACACACACACACACACACACACACACACCACACACACACACACACACCACACACACACACACACGCACACGCACACACGCACACACACGCACACACGCCACACGCACACACGCACACACGCACACACGCACACACACACACACACACACACACACACAACACACACACACACACACACACACACACACACACACACACACACACACACACACACACACACACACACACACACACACACACATACACACACACACACACACACACACACACACACACACACACACACGAGCTGAGAGGTATGAGCTACGAGGAGAGACTACGGGAATTGAACCTCACTTCGTTGGAAGACAGAAGAGTTAGGGGGGACATGATCACCACATTCAAGATTCTCAAGGGAATCGACAGGGTTGATAAAGATACGCTATTTAACACAAGGGGCACACGCACTAGGGGACATAGGTGGAAAATGAGTGCCCAAATGAGCCACAGAGATATTAGAAAGAACTTCTTTAGTGTCAGAGTGGTTGACAAATGGAATGCATTAGGAAGCAATGTGGTGGAGGCTGACTCCATACACAGTTTCAAGTGTAGATATGATAGAGCCCAATAGGCTCAGGAACCTGTACACCTGTTGATTGACGGTTGAGAGACGGGACCAAAGAGCCAGAGCTCAACCCCCGCAAGCACAACTAGGTGAGTACAACTAGGTGAGTACACACACACACACACACACACACACACACACACACACACACACACACACACACACACACACACACACACCCACACACACACACACACACACACACATATGGCGGATGACGCAAAGTTGATGAGAAGAGTTGTGACAGATGAGGATTGCAGGATCCTCCAAGAGGACCTGAACAGATTGCAGAGATGGTTAGAGAAATGGCTACTGGAATTCAACACGAGCAAATGTAAAGTTATGGAAATGAGACTAGGAGATAGGAGACCAAAGGGACAGTACACAATGAAGGGGAACAGCCTACCTGTGACAACGCGCGAAAGAGACCTGGGTGTGGACGTAACACCTAATCTGTCTCCTGAGGCACATATAAATAGGATAACGACAGCAGCGTACTCTACACTGGCAAAAGTTAGAACATCATTCAGAAACCTAAGTAAGGAGGCATTTAGGACGCTTTACACTGCCTACGTGAGGCCAGTCTTAGAGTATGCCGCCTCATCATGGAGTCCCCATCTGAAGAAGCATATAATGAAACTGGAAAAGGTTCAGAGGTTTGCAACGAGACTCGTCCCAGAGCTACGAGGGATGGGGTATGAGGAGCGCCTGAGGGAACTGTGCCTTACGACACTAGAAAGAGAAGGGAGAGGGGGAACATGATAGGAACGTATAAAATACTCAGAGGGATTGACAGAGTGGACATAGACGAAATGTTCATACGGAATAGTAACAGAACGAGGGGACATGAATGGAAGCTTGAAACTCAGATGAGTCACAGAGATGTTAGGAAGTTTTCTTTTAGCGTGAGAGTAGTGGGAAAATGGAATGCACTTCAGGAACAGGTTGTGGAAGCAAATACTATTCATAATTTTAAAACCAGGTATGATAGGGAAATGGGACAGGAGTCATTGCTGTAAACAACCGATGCTCGAAAGGCGGGATCCAAGAGTCAATGCTCGATCCTGCAGACACAACTAGGTGAGTACAACTAGGTGAGTACACACACACACACACACACACACACACACACACACACACACACACACACACACACACACACACACACACACACACACACACACACACACACACACACACACAGGTTGAGAGGCGGGACCAAAGAGCCAGAGCTCAACCCCCGCAAACACAACTAGGTGAGTACACACACACACACACACACACACACACACACACACACACACACACACACACACACACACACACGCACACACGCACACACGCACACACGCACACACGCACACACGCACACACGCACACACACACACACACACACACACACACACACACACACACACACACACACACACACACACACACACACACACACACACACACACACACACACACACCCGTCTCCCCCTCCCCCCTTAAGCCCCCCACTCTCCCCCCCCACCCCACCTAAGTCTTCCCCTCTCCCCCACTCCCCTAAACCCTCCCCTCTTCCTCACCCACCTCAGCCCTCCCTTTTCCCCCACGCCCCCCAAGCCCTCCACCCTTTTCTCTCCCCCCAAGCCCCCCCATCTCCCCTATCCCCCACAGCCTCTCCTCCCCCATGCTTCCCCAACCCTTCCTCTCTTACCCACCCCCTTTACCCTCCCCCTCTTATCCACCCCCTGTACCCTCCCCCTCTTATCCACCCCCTGTACCCTCCCCCTCTCCCCCACCTCCCAAGCCCTCCCTCCTCCACCAATCCCCCCGTGCCAGGTCCCCCCAGCTCCCGCTCACCCCAGATCCCAAAGGTCCCCCCCAGAAAAGAAGCAGAAGAGAGTCAGTTTCAGGGTGATGTACTCGAACATAGATGGGATCACAAGCAAGACAAGTGAACTAAGGGAAAGAGCACAAAGAAGTTAACCCAGATGTAATCGGACTCACTGAAACAAAACTCTCTGGAATCATAACGAATGCCGTGTTTCCCCAGGAGTATACAGTAATAAGGAAAGAGAGGGAAGGTAGAGGAGGAGGCGGAGTGGCCCTACTCATGAGAAGGGAATGGAGTTTTAAGGAGATGGCCATCCCGGGCTGTGAGGAGTTCAGAGACTACATAGCAGGCACCATAACAATGGGAGGACCAAGAATAGTAGTAGCAATAATATACAACCCTCCACCAAATGACAGGAGACCCAGTCAAGAGTATGAAACACAACAAGGCAGTTAACACTATAATTGAGAGGGCAGCCTCTGCTGCCTGTAGAAATAGATCCCACCTGCTCATCATGGGCGACTTCAATCACGGAAAGATTGACTGGGAGAACAAGGAACCGCATGGAGGCGAGGATACGTGGAGAGCCAAACTATTGGAGGTAGTGACAAGCAACTTTTTAACCCAGCATGTCGGAGAACCCACAAGGATGAGAGGAAATGACGAACCAGCAAGACTCGACCTAGTCTTCACTCTGAACGACTCCGACATAAGAGAAATCGGTTTTGAGGACCCAGTAGGAATGAGCGACCACAGTGTACTGGTGTTTGAGTACTTGATTGAAGAAGGGTTATTGAACTCGAGGAGGGATACCGAAACCAAAAGGTTAGCATACCGAAAGGGAAACTATGAGGGGATAAGAAAATTCCTAACAGATATAGCATGGGAAACAGAGCTCAGGGGAAAGACGGCCCAAGATATGATGGATTACATCACGCAGAAGTGCAAGGACGCAGCAAACAAGTTTGTCCCAGTCCAAAAGGAAAACAGAGAAATGAAGATGAGAAACCCATGGTTTAATCAAAGATGTAGGCTAGCTAAGCAGCAAAGTAAAAGGGCATGGAGAAACTATAGGAATAACAGGACACTGGAGAGCAGAGAAAGATACCAGAATGCCAGGAATGAATATGTCAGGATGAGAAGAGAGGCTGAAAGACAATACGAAAATGACATCGCAAGCAAGGCAAAGACTCAGCCTAAATTGTTGCATAGCCACATTAGGAGAAAAACAACAGTAAAGGAACAGGTTATGAGATTAAGGATAGGGGCGGAAGGATTCACTACAAATGACAAGGAAGTGTGTGAGGAATTGAATAAGAAATTCCAGGAGGTCTTCACCTTAGAACAAGGAGAAATTCCAGAGGTAAGTGAGGGAATAGCTAACCAGGAACCACTGGAAGAGTTTGAGATTACCAGTGGGGAAGTAAGGAAGTGTTTACTAGAGTTGGACGTGACGAAGGCTATAGGCCCAGATGGAATCTCCCCTTGGGTTCTAAAGGAAGGAGCAAGAGAACTGAGCCTACCACTCTCCATAGTGTATAACAAATCACTGGCAACAGGGGAACTGCCAGATATTTGGAAAGCAGCTAACGTAGTCCCGATATACAAGAAAGGGGATAGACAGGAGGCACTGAACTACAGGCCAGTGTCCCTAACCTGCATACCATGCAAGCTGATGGAGAAGATTGTGCGAAAAAAACTAGTGGAGCATCTGGAGCGAAGGAACTTTGTAACACAGCATCAACATGGGTTCAGGGATGGCAGGTCCTGCCTCACAGGGTTACTTGAATTCTACGACCAGGCAACAAAAATAAGGCAAGAAAGAGAAGGGTGGGCAGACTGCATATTTTTGGATTGTCAGAAAGCCTTTGATACAGTACCACACAAGAGGCTAGTGCGAAAGTTGGAGATGCAGGCTGGAGTGAGAGGGAAGGTACTCCGGTGGATAGAGGAATACCTAAGCAACAGGAGACAACGAGTCTGTGTGAGGGGTGAGGCCTCAGATTGGCGAGACGTCACAAGTGGAGTCCCGCAGGGGTCAGTCCTTGGACCTATACTGTTTCTGGTATATGTAAATGATCTCCCAGAGGGTATAGATTCGTTCCTCTCAATGTTTGCCGACGATGCAAAAATTATGAGGAGGATTGAAACAGAGGATGATAGTAGGAGGCTACAAGATGACCTGGATAGACTGAGTGAATGGTCCAACAAATGGCTGTTGAAGTTCAACCCGAGTAAATGCAAAGTAATGAAACTAGGCAGTGGAAACAGGAGGCCAGGCACAAGATACAGAATAGGAGATGAAGTACTTAATGAAACAGACAGAGAGAAAGATCTAGGAGTTGATATCACACCAAACCTGTCTCCTGAAGCCCACATAAAGAGAATAACGTCTGCGGCATATGCGAGGCTGGCTAACATCAGAACGGCGTTCAGGAACCTGTGTAAGGAATCATTCAGAATCTTGTACACCACATATGTAAGACCAATCCTGGAGTATGCGGCCCCAGCATGGAGCCCGTACCTTGTCAAGCACAAGACGAAGCTGGAAAAAGTCCAAAGGTATGCTACTAGACTAGTCCCAGAACTAAGAGGCATGAGTTATGAGGAAAGGCTGCGGGAAATGCACCTCACGACACTGGAAGACAGAAGAGTAAGGGGGACATGATCACAACCTACAAAATCCTCAGGGGAATCGACCGGGTAAACAAGGATGAACTATTCAACACTGGTGGGACGCGAACAAGGGGACACAGGTGGAAGCTGAGTACCCAAATGAGCCACAGAGACGTTAGAAAGAACTTTTTCAGTGTCAGAGTAGTTAGTAAATGGAATGCATTAGGAAGTGATGTGGTGGAGGCTGACTCCATACACAGTTTCAAATGTAGATATGATAGAGCCCAATAGGCTCAGGAATCTGTACACCAGTTGATTGACGGTTGAGAGGCGGGACCAAAGAGCCAGAGCTCAACCCCCGCAAGCACAATTAGGTGAGTACAATTAGGTGAGTACACACACACACACACACCACACACACACACACACACACACACACACACACACACACGAGCTGAGAGGTATGAGCTACGAGGAGAGACTACGGGAATTGAACCTCACTTCGTTGGAAGACAGAAGAGTTAGGGGGGACATGATCACCACATTCAAGATTCTCAAGGGAATCGACAGGGTTGATAAAGATACGCTATTTAACACAAGGGGCACACGCACTAGGGGACATAGGTGGAAAATGAGTGCCCAAATGAGCCACAGAGATATTAGAAAGAACTTCTTTAGTGTCAGAGTGGTTGACAAATGGAATGCATTAGGAAGCAATGTGGTGGAGGCTGACTCCATACACAGTTTCAAGTGTAGATATGATAGAGCCCAATAGGCTCAGGAACCTGTACACCTGTTGATTGACGGTTGAGAGACGGGACCAAAGAGCCAGAGCTCAACCCCCGCAAGCACAACTAGGTGAGTACAACTAGGTGAGTACACACACACACACACACACACACACACACACACACACACACACACACACACACATATGGCGGATGACGCAAAGTTGATGAGAAGAGTTGTGACAGATGAGGATTGCAGGATCCTCCAAGAGGACCTGAACAGATTGCAGAGATGGTTAGAGAAATGGCTACTGGAATTCAACACGAGCAAATGTAAAGTTATGGAAATGAGACTAGGAGATAGGAGACCAAAGGGACAGTACACAATGAAGGGGAACAGCCTACCTGTGACAACGCGCGAAAGAGACCTGGGTGTGGACGTAACACCTAATCTGTCTCCTGAGGCACATATAAATAGGATAACGACAGCAGCGTACTCTACACTGGCAAAAGTTAGAACATCATTCAGAAACCTAAGTAAGGAGGCATTTAGGACGCTTTACACTGCCTACGTGAGGCCAGTCTTAGAGTATGCCGCCTCATCATGGAGTCCCCATCTGAAGAAGCATATAATGAAACTGGAAAAGGTTCAGAGGTTTGCAACGAGACTCGTCCCAGAGCTACGAGGGATGGGGTATGAGGAGCGCCTGAGGGAACTGTGCCTTACGACACTAGAAAGAAGAAGGGAGAGGGGGAACATGATAGGAACGTATAAAATACTCAGAGGGATTGACAGAGTGGACATAGACGAAATGTTCATACGGAATAGTAACAGAACAAGGGGACATGAATGGAAGCTTGAAACTCAGATGAGTCACAGAGATGTTAGGAAGTTTTCTTTTAGCGTGAGAGTAGTGGGAAATTGGAATGCACTTCAGGAACCGGTTGTGGAAGCAAATACTATT
>NC_091190.1:9615958-9628458 GCF_040958095.1 Procambarus clarkii | reverse complement strand
ATCCTGCAGACACAACTAGGTGAGTACAACTAGGTGAGTACACACACACACACACACACACACACACACACACACACACACACACACACCACACACACACACACACACCACACACACACACACACACACACACCACACACACACCACACACACACACACGCACGCACGCACGCACGCACGCACGCACACACACACAGAAGAAGACAGGAAGACAGAAGAGTAAGGGGGGACATGATCACAACCTACAAAATCCTCAGGGGAATCGACCGGGTAAACAAGGACGAACTTTTCAACACTGGTGGGACGCGAACAAGGGGACAGAGGTGGAAGCTGAGTACCCAAATGAGCCACAGAGACGTTAGAAAGAACTTTTTCAGTGTCAGAGTAGTTAGCAAATGAATGCATTAGGAAGTGATGTGGTGGAGGCTGACTCCATTCACAGTTTCAAATGTAGATATGATAGAGCCCAATAGGCTCAGGAATCTGTACACCAGTTGATTGACGGTTGAGAGGCGGGACCAAAGAGCCAGAGCTCAACCCCCGCAAGCACAATTAGGTGAGTACAATTAGGTGAGTACACACACACACACACACACACACCACACACACACACACACACACACACACACACACACACACACACCCACCCACCCACCCACCCACCCACCCACCCACCCACACACACACACACACACACACACACACACACACACACACACACACACACACACACACACACACACACACACACCACCACACCCACCCACCCACCCACACACACACACACACACACACACACACACACACACACACACACACACACACACACACACACACACACACACACACACACACACACATGGCGGATGACGCAAAGTTGATGAGAAGAGTTGTGAGAGATGAGGATTGCAGGATCCTCCAAGAGGACCTGAACAGATTGCAGAGATGGTTAGAGAAATGGCTACTGGAATTCAACACGAGCAAATGTAAAGTTATGGAAATGAGACTAGGAGATAGGAGACCAAAGGGACAGTACACAATGAAGGGGAACTGCCTACCTGTGACGACGCGTGAAAGAGACCTGGGTGTGGACGTAACACCTAATCTATCTCCTGAGGCACATATAAATAGGATAACGACAGCAGCGTACTCTACACTGGCAAAAGTTAGAACGTCATTCAGAAACCTAAGTAAGGAGGCATTTAGGACGCTTTACACTGCCTACGTGAGGCCAGTCTTAGAGTATGCCGCCTCATCATGGAGTCCCCATCTGAAGAAGCATATAATGAAACTGGAAAAGGTTCAGAGGTTTGCAACGAGACTCGTCCCAGAGCTACGAGGGATGGGGTATGAGGAGCGCCTGAGGGAACTGTGCCTTACGACACTAGAAAGAAGAAGGGAGAGGGGGAACATGATAGGAACGTATAAAATACTCAGAGGGATTGACAGAGTGGACATAGACGAAATGTTCATACGGAATAGTAACAGAACGAGGGGACATGAATGGAAGCTTGAAACTCAGATGAGTCACAGAGATGTTAGGAAGTTTTCTTTTAGCGTGAGAGTAGTGGGAAAATGGAATGCACTTCAGGAACAGGTTGTGGAAGCAAATACTATTCATAATTTTAAAACCAGGTATGATAGGGAAATGGGACAGGAGTCATTGCTGTAAACAACCGATGCTCGAAAGGCGGGATCCAAGAGTCAATGCTCGATCCTGCAGACACAACTAGGTGAGTACAACTAGGTGAGTACACACACACACACACACACACACACACACACACACACACACACACACACACACACACACACACACACACACACACACACACACGCACACACACACACACACAGCATAGAACATAGATAGGGATCACAATCATAGGGAATCATAGATAGGGATCACATAGAACATAGATGGGATCACAAGCAAGGCAAGTGAACTAAGGGAAAGAGCACAAGAAGTGAACCCAGATGTAATTGGTCTCACTGAAACAAAACTCTCTGGAATCATAACGAATGCCGTGTTTCCCCAGGAGTACACAATAATAAGGAAAGAGAGGGAAGGTAGGGGAGGAGGAGTGGCCCTACTCATGAGAAAGGAATGGAGTTTTAAGGAGATGGCTATCCTGGGCTGTGAGGGTTTCAGAGACTACATAGCAGGCACCATGACAATGGGAGGACCAAGGATAGTAGTAGCAGTAATATATAATCCTCCACCAAATGACAAAAGACCCAGTCAAGAGTACGAAAGCAACAACATGGCAGTTAACACTATAATTGAGAGGGCAGCCTCTTCTGCCTGTAGAAATAGATCCCACCTGCTCATCATGGGGGACTTCAATCACGGCAGGATTGATTGGGAGAACAAGGAACCGCATGGAGGCGAGGATACGTGGAGAGCCAAACTACTGGAGGTGGCGACTAGAAACTTCTTAACCCAGAATGTCAGTGAACCCACAAGGATGAGAGGAAACGACGAACCAGCGAGACTCGACCTGGTTTTCACCCTGAACGACTCTGACATAAGAGAAATCAGTTTTGAGGACCCAGTAGGAATGAGCGACCACAGTGTATTGATGTTTGAGTACCTGATTGAAGAAGGGTTATTGAACTCGAGAAGGGATACCGAAACCAAAAGGTTAGCATACCGAAAGGGAAACTATGAGGGGATAAGAAAATTCCTAACAGATATAGCATGGGAAACAGAGCTCAGGGGAAAGACGGCCCAAGATATGATGGATTACATCACGCAGAAGTGCAAGGACGCAGCAAACAAGTTTGTCCCAGTCCAAAAGGAAAACAGAGAAATGAAGATGAGAAACCCATGGTTTAATCAAAGATGTAGGCTAGCTAAGCAGCAAAGTAAAAGGGCATGGAGAAACTATAGGAATAACAGGACACTGGAGAGCAGAGAAAGATACCAGAATGCCAGGAATGAATATGTTAGGATGAGAAGAGAGGCAGAAAGACAATACGAAAATGACATCGCAAGCAAGGCAAAGACTCAGCCTAAATTGCTGCATAGCCACATCAGGAGAAAAACAACAGTAAAGGAACAGGTTTTGAAATTAAGGTTAGGGGCAGAAGGATTCACTACAAACGACAAGGAAGTGTGTGAGGAACTGAATAAGAAATTCCAGGAGGTCTTCACCTTGGAGCAAGGAGAAATCCCAGAGATAAGAGAGGGAATAGCTAACCAGGAACCACTGGAAGAGTTTGAGATTACCAGCGGGGAAGTAAGGAAGTGTTTACTAGAATTGGACGTGACAAAGGCTATAGGTCCAGATGGAATCTCCCCTTGGATACTAAAGGAAGGAGCAGAAGAACTGTGCCTCCCGCTCTCCATAGTGTATAACAAATCACTGGCAACAGGGGAACTGCCAGAAATTTGGAAAGCAGCTAACGTAGTCCCGATATACAAGAAAGGGGATAGACAGGAGGCACTGAATTACAGACCAGTGTCCCTAACTGCATACCATGCAAGTTGATGGAGAAGATTGTGCGAAGAAAGCTAGTGGAACATCTGGAGCGAAAGAACTTTGTAACACAGCATCAACATGGATTCAGGGATGGCAGGTCCTGCCTCACAGGGTTACTTGAATTCTACGACCAGGCAACAAAAATAAGGCAAAAAAGAGAAGTGGGCAGACTGCATATTTTTGGATTGTCAGAAAGCCTTTGACACAGTGCCACACAAGAGGCTAGTGAAAAAAACTGGAGATGCAGGCTGGAGTGAAAGGGAAGGTACTCCGTTGGATACAGGAATACCTAAGTAACAGGAGACAACGAGTCAGTGTGAGGGTGAGGTCTCAGATTGGCGAGACGTTACGAGTGGAGTACCGCAGGGGTCAGTCCTTGGACCTATACTGTTTATGATATATGTAAATGATCTTCCAGAGGGTATAGAATCGTTTCTCTCAATGTTTGCCGATGATGCAAAAATTATGAGGAGGATTGAAACTGAGGACGATAGTAGGAGGCTACAAGATGACCTAGACAGACTGAGTGAATGGTCCAACAAATGGCTGTTGAAGTTCAACCCGAGTAAATGCAAAGTAATGAAACTAGGTGGTGGAAATAGGAGGCCAAACACAGGATACAGAATAGGAGATGAAGTACTTAATGAAACGAACAGAGAGAAAGATCTAGGAGTTGATATCACACCAAACCTGTCTCCTGAAGCCCACATAAAAAGAATAACGTCTGCGGCATATGCGAGGCTGGCTAACATCAGAACAGCGTTCAGGAACCTGTGTAAGGAATCATTCAGAATCTTGTACACCACATATGTAAGACAATCCTGGAGTATGCGGCCCCAGCATGGAGCCCGTACCTTGTCAAGCACAAGACGAAGCTGGAAAAAGTCCAAAGGTATGCCACTAGACTAGTCCCAGAACTAAGAGGCATGTGTTACGAGGAAAGACTGCGGGAAATGCACCTTACGACACTGGAAGACAGAAGAGTAAGGGGAGACATGATCACAACCTACAAAATCCTCAGAGGAATCGACCGGGTAAACAAGGATAAACTATTCAACACTGGTGGGACGCGAACAAGGGGACACAGGTGGAAACTGAGTACTCACATGAGCCACAGAGACGTTAGAAGGAACTTTTTCAGTGTCAGAGTAGTTAACGGATGGAATGCATTAGGCAGTGATGTGGTGGAGGCTGACTCCATACACAGTTTTAAATGTAGATATGATAGAGCCCAGTAGGCTCAGGAATCTGTACACCAGTTGATTGACAGTTGAGAGGGGGACCAAAGAGCCAAAGCTCAACCCCGCAAGCACAAATAGGTGAGTACAAATAGGTGAGTACCACACACACACACACACACACACACACACACACCACACACACACACACCCACACACACACACAACACACACACACACACACACACACACACACACACACACACACATGGCGGATGACGCAAAGTTGATGAGAAGAGTTGTGACAGATGAGGATGCAGGATCCTCCAAGAGGACCTGAACAGATTGCAGAGATGGTTAGAGAAATGGCTACTGGAATTCAACACGAGCAAATGTAAAGTTATGGAAATGAGACTAGGAGATAGGAGACCAAAGGGACAGTACACAATGAAGGGGAACAGCCTACCTGTGACGACGCGCGAAAGAGACCTGGGTGTGGACGAACACCTAATCTATCTCCTGAGGCACATATAAATAGGATAACGACAGCAGCGTACTCTACACTGGCAAAAGTTAGAACATCATTCAGAAACCTAAGTAAGGAGGCATTTAGGACGCTTTACACTGCCTACGTGAGGCCAGTCTTAGAGTATGCCGCCTCATCATGGAGTCCCCATCTGAAGAAGCATATAATGAAACTGGAAAAGGTTCAGAGGTTTGCAACGAGACTCGTCCCAGAGCTACGAGGGATGGGGTATGAGGAGCGCCTGAGGGAACTGTGCCTTACGACACTAGAAAGAAGAAGGGAGAGGGGGAACATGATAGGAACGTATAAAATACTCAGAGGGATTGACAGAGGGACATAGAGAAATGTTCATACGGAATAGTAACAGAACGAGGGGACATGAAGGAAGCTTGAAACTCAGATGAGTCACAGAGATGTTAGGAAGTTTTTTTTAGCGTGAGAGTAGTGAGAAAATGGAATGCACTTCAGGAACAGGTTGTGGAAGCAAATACTATTCATAATTTTAAAACCAGGTATGATAGGGAAATGGGACAGGAGTCATTGCTGAAACAACCGATGCTCGAAAGGCGGGATCCAAGAGTCAATGCTCGATCCTGCAGACACAACTAGGTGAGTACAACTAGGTGAGTACACACACACACATACACATACACACACACACACGCACACACACCACACACACACACACACATACACACACACACACACACACACACACACACACACACAACACACACACCACACACACACACACACACACACACACACACACACACACACACACACACACACACACACACAACACACACACACACACACACACACACACACACACACACATACACACATGAGAAGGATTAAGACAGAGGAGGACAGCTTGAGGCTTCAAGAAGACCTGGACAAGCTGCAGGAATGGTCGAACAAATGGATGTTAGAGTTTAACCGAAGATAATGTAATGTACTGAAGATAGGGGTAGGAAGCAGGAGACCAGATACAAGGTATCACTTGGGAGATGAAATACTTCAAAAGTCAGAGAGAGAGAAAGACCTGTGGGTTGATATCACGCCAGACTTGTCCCCTAAAGCTCATATCAAGAGGATAACATCAGCAGCATATGCCAGGTTGGCTAACATAAAAACGGCCTTTAGAAACTTGTGTAAGGAATCTTTCAGAACATTATATACCATATATGTCAGACCAATCCTGGAGTATGTGGCTCCAGCATGGAGTCCATATCTAGTCAAGCATAAGACTAAACTGGAAAAGGTTCAAAGGTTTGCCACCAGACTAGTACCCGAGCTGAGAGGTATGACCTACGAGGAGAGACTAGGGAATTGAACCTCACTTCGTTGGAAGACAGAAGAGTTAGGGGGACATGATCACCATATTCAAGATTCTCAAGGGAATCGACAGGGTTGATAAAGACAGGCTATTTAACACAAGGGGCACACGCACTAGGGGACACAGGTGGAAACTGAGTGCCCAAATGAGCCACAGAGATATTAGAAAGAACTTTTTTAGTGTCAGAGTGGTTGACAAATGGAATGCATTAGGAAGTGATGTGGTGGAGGCTGACTCCATACACAGTTTCAAGTGTAGATATGATAGAGCCAATAGGCTCAGGAACCTGTACACATGTTGATTGACGGTTGAGAGGCGGGACCAAAGAGCCAGAGCTCAACCCCCGCAAGCACAACTAGGTGAGTACACACACACACACACACACACATACACACACACACACCACACACCAGCAAAGGGGAGCATAATTAGTAGATATTATAGACAGGAATTTCCTAACACAACATGTAAAGGAAGACACAAGGGAAAGAGGAGGAGATGCACCGAGCCTATTAGACCTGATTTTCACCCAGAACGTAGAAGATATCGAGAATTTAGAGCACGAAATACCTCTAGGGGCCAGTGACCATTGTGTCCTAGTCTTTGACTACATGATGGAATTCAAACTTATGACCATGGGACAAGAGATCTGGGAAAGGAGAGTTGACTACAGGAAAGGGGACTTTAAGAGGATAAGGGACTATCTGGGTGAAGTGCAGTGGGAGGAAGAAATTAGAGGAAAAACAGTCCAAGACATGATGGACCTAGTCATACAGAAATGCCAGGAGGCCGAAGAGAGATTTATACCAACAGTAAAGGGAAAAATAAGAAGGAATATAATAACCCATGGTTTAATGGACAGTGTCAGGAAGCAAAAATGGCCAGCAGGCGGGAGTGGAGGAAGTACAGAAGACAAAGGACAGAGGACAACAGGATCAGATACAACAGAGCTAGGAACGATTACATTAACATAAGACGAACATCGGAAAGGGACTATGAGAACGATATTGCAATCAAAGCGAAAAAACAACCTAAGTTACTACACAGTCATATAAGAAGAAAAATGTTGGTGAACAACCAAGTGACAAGACTAAGGAAGACAGAGGGGGCATTTACTGAAAGTGACAAGGAAATCTGCGAGGCACTGAATGCCAGTTTCCATGGAGTGTTCATTACCGAGCCTGAGCAGCTCCCATTGTTGGTAGGGGTTACCCTAGATGAAAGACTATCAGATATAGAGGTGACAGCAGAGGAGGTAATGAAACAGTTGACAAATCTAGATGCAACTAAAGCAGTTGGACCAGACAAAGTATCACCGTGGATACTAAAAGAAGCAGCGCAGGCCCTCAGCGTGCCTCTGGCAATGATCTTAATGAGTCACTTATGACGGGAGAATTGACCAGTTGCTGGAAGAAGGCAAATGTCGTACCGATCTTCAAGAAAGGTGATAGGGAGGAGGCACTTAACTATAGACCTGTATCACTGACAAGCATCCCTTGTAAAATACTGGAAAGAATAATTAGGCTATGACTGGTTGCACACCTGGAGAACATTAGGTTTGTGAACAAACATCAACATGGGTTTTGGACAGGGAAATCGTGCTTAACAAACCTTCTGGAATTCTATGATAAAATAACGAGGATAAGACAGGACAGAGATGGTTGGGCAGACTGCATATTTCTGGACTGCCAAAAAGCCTTTGATACAGTACCGCACATGAGACTGCTGTTCAAGCTTGAAAGGCAGGCGGGGGTGGGGGGAAAGGTCCTAGCATGGATAAGGAACTACCTAACAGGAAGGAGCCAAAGAGTTACGGTAAGGGGCGAGAAGTCGAACTGGCGAACAGTAACAAGTGGAGTACCACAAGGATCGGTGCTGGACTAATTCTATTTCTTGTATATGTTAACGACATGTTTACAGGCGTAGAGTCCTACATTCGATGTTTGCGGATGACGCAAAGTTGATGAGAAGAGTTGTGACAGATGAGGATTGCAGGATCCTCCAAGAGGACCTGAACAGGTTGCAGAAATGGTCAGAGAAATGGCTACTGGAATTCAACACGAGCAAATGTAAAGTTATGGAAATGGGACTAGAAGATAGGAGACCAAAGGGACAGTACACAATGAAGGGGAACAGCCTACCTGTGACGACGCGCGAAAGAGACCTGGGGGTGGACGTAACACCTAATCTATCTCCTGAGGCACATATAAATAGGATAACAACAGCAGCGTACTCTACACTGGCAAAAGTTAGAACATCATTCAGAAACCTAAGTAAGGAGGCATTTAGGGCGCTTTACACTGCCTACGTGAGGCCAGTCTTAGAGTATGCCACCTCATCATGGAGTCCCCATCTGAAGAAGCATATAATGAAACTGGAAAAGGTTCAGAGGTTTGCAACGAGACTCGTCCCAGAGCTACGAGGGATGGGGTATGAGGAGCGCCTGAGGGAACTGTGCCTTACGACACTAGAAAGAAGAAGGGAGAGGGGGGGACATGATAGGAACATATAAAATACTCAGAGGGATTGACAGAGTGGACATAGACGAAATGTTCACACGGAATAGTAACAGAACGAGGGGACATGAATGGAAGCTTGAAACTCAGATGAGTCACAGAGATGTTAGGAAGTTTTCTTTTAGCGTGAGAGTAGTGGGAAAATGGAATGCACTTCAGGAACAGGTTGTGGAAGCAAATACTATTCATAATTTTAAAACCAGGTATGATAGGGAAATGGGACAGGAGGCATTGCTGTAAACAACCGATGCTCGAAAGGCGGGATCCAAGAGTCAATGCTCGATCCTACAGACACAACTAGGTGAGTACAACTAGGTGAGTACACACACACACACACACACACACACACACACACACACCACACACACACACACACACACACACACACACACACACACACACACACACAAAGGAAGCAGCCCGTGACAGCTGACTAACTCCCAGGTACCTATTTACTGCTAGGTAACAGGATCATTAGGGTGAAAGAAACTCTGCCAGCGTTTCTGGCCGGCGCCGGAAATCGAACCCGGGCCACAGGATCACGTATCCAACGTGCTATCCACACAGCCACCGGCGCCCCAAAGCTGTGTTGCTGTTGTTGTGGATTTTCAGTTGTTTTTGCTATATTGTTGTTGTTGTTGTTGTTGTTGCTGCTGTGTTGTTGATGCTGCTGTGTTGTGTTGTTGTTGCTGCTGCTGCTGTGTTGTTGTTGCTGCTGTGTTGTGTTGTTGTTGCTGCTGCTGCTGTGTTGTTGTTGCTGCTGTGTTGTGTTGTTGTTGCTGCTGCGCTGCTGTGTTGTTGTTGCTGTGTTGTTGCTGCTGCTGCTGTGTTGTTGTTGCTGCTGTGTTGTGTTGTTGTTGCTGCTGCTGCTGTGTTGTTGTTGCTGCTGCTGTGTTGTTGTTGTTGTTGCTGTGTTGTTGTTGCTGCTGCTGTGTTGTTGTTGTTGTTGTTGCTGTGTTGTTGTTGCTGCTGCTGCTGTGTTGTTGTTGTTGTTGTGTTGTTGTTGCTGTGTTGTTGTTGCTTGTTGTTGTTGTTGCTGCTGTGTTGTTGTTGCTGCTGCTGCTGTGTTGTTGCTGCTGCTGCTGTGTTGTTGTTGCTGCTGTTGTGTTGTTGTTGTTGTTGCTGTGTTGTTGTTGTTGTTGCTGTGTTGTTGTTGCTGCTGTGTTGTTGTTGCTGCTGTGTTGTTGTTGCTGCTGCTGCTGTGTTGTTGCTGCTGCTGCTGTGTTGTTGTTGCTGCTGTTGTGTTGTTGTTGTTGTTGCTGTGTTGTTGTTGTTTGCTGCTGCTGTGTTGTTGTTGCTGTGTTGTTGTTGTTGTTGCTGTGTTGTTGTTGCTGCTGCTGCTGTGTTGTTGCTGCTGTTGCTGTGTTGTTGTTGCTGCTGTTGTGTTGTTGTTGTTGTTGCTGTGTTGTTGTTGTTGCTGCTGCTGCTGTGTTGTTGTTGCTGTGTGTTGTTGTTGCTGTGTTGTTGTTGCTGTGTTGTTGTTGTTGTTGTTGCTGTGTTGTTGTTGCTGCTGCTGCTGTGTTGTTGTTGTTGTTGTTGCTGTGTTGTTGTTGCTGCTGCTGCTGTGTTGTTGTTGCTGTGTTGTTGTTGTTGTTGATGTGTTGTTGTTGCTGCTGCTGTTGTGTTGTTGTTGTTGTTGCTGTGTTGTTGTTGCTGCTGCTGCTGTGTTGTTGTTGCTGCTGTGTTGTTGTTGTTGTTGTTGCTGTGTTGTTGTTGCTGCTGTTGTGTTGTTGTGTTGTTGCTGTGTTGTTGTTGCTGCTGTGTTGTTGTTGCTGTGTTGTTGTTGTTGTTGCTGTGTTGTTGTTGCTGCTGCTGCTGTGTTGTTGTTGCTGTGTTGTTGTTGTTGTTGCTGTGTTGTTGTTGCTGCTGCTGTGTTGTTGTTGCTGCTGTTGTGTTGTTGTTGTTGTTGCTGTGTTGTTGTTGCTGCTGCTGCTGTGTTGTTGTTGCTGCTGTGTTGTTGTTGTTGTTGCTGTGATGTTGTTGCTGCTGTGTTGTTGTTGTTGTTGCTGTGTTGTTGTTGCTGTGTTGTTGTTGTTTCTGCTGTGTTGTTGTTGTTGTTGCTGCTGTGTTGTTGTTGTTGTTGCTGCTGTGTTGTTGTTGCTGCTGTGTTGTTGCTGCTGCTGTGTTGTTGTTGTTGCTGCTGTGTTGTTGTTGCTGTTGTGTTGTTGTTGTTGCTGTTGTATTGTTGTTGTTGCTGCTGTGTTGTTGTTGTTGCTGCTGTGTTGTTGTTGTTGCTGCTGTGTTGTTGTTGCTGTTGTGTTGTTGTTGTTGCTGTTGTATTGTTGTTGTTGCTGCTGTTGTGTTGTTGTTGCTGCTGCTGTGTTGTTGTTGTTGCTGTTGTGTTGTTGTTGTTGCTGCTGCTGTGTTGTTGTTGTTGCTGTTGTGTTGTTGTTGTTGCTGTTGTGTTGTTGTTGCTGTTGTTGTTGTTGTTGCTGTTGTGTTGTTGTTGTTGCTGTTGTGTTGTTGTTCTTGCTGTTGTGTTGTTGTTGCTGCTGTTGTGTTGTTGCTGCTGTTGTGTTGTTGTTGTTGCTGTTGTGTTGTTGTTGTTGTTGCTGTTGTGTTGTTGTTGCTGTTGTGTTGTTGTTCTTGCTGTTGTGTTGTTGTTGCTGCTGTTGTGTTGTTGCTGCTGTTGTGTTGTTGTTGTTGCTGTTGTGTTGTTGTTGTTGTTGTTGCTGTTGTGTTGTTGTTGCTGCTGTTGTGTTGTTGTTGTTGCTGTTTGTGTTGTTGTTGCTGTTGTGTTGTTGTTGTTGCTGCTGTTGTGTTGTTGTAGTTGCTGTTGTGTTGTTGTTGTTGCTGTTGTGTTGTTGTTGCTGTTGTTGTGTTGTTGTTGTTGCTGTTGTGTTGTCGTTGCTGTTGTGTTGTTGTTGCTGTTGGGTTGTTGTTGTTGCTGTTGTGTTGTTGTTGTTGCTGTTGTGTTGTTGTTGCTGCTGTTGTGTTGTTGTGTTGCTGTTTGTTGTTGTTGTTGTTGCTGCTGTTGTGTTGTTGTTGTTGCTGTTGTGTTGTTGCAGCTGTTGTGTTGTTGTTGCTGTTGTGTTGTTGTTGTTGCTGTTGTGTTGTTGTTGCTGCTGTTGTGTTGTTGTTGCTGCTGTTGTGTTGTTGTTGTTGCTGTTGTGTTGTTGTTGTTGCAGCTGTTGTGTTGTTGTTGCTGCTGTTGTGTTGTTGTTGCTGTTGTGTTGTTGTTGTTGCAGCTGTTGTGTTGTTGTTGCTGTTGTGTTGTTGTTGTTGCAGCTGTTGTGTTGTTGTTGCTGTTGTGTTGTGTTGTTGTGTTGTTGTTGCTGTTGTTGTTGCTGCTGTTGTGTTGTTGTGTTGTGTTGCTGTTGTGTTGTTGTTGCTGTTGTGTTGTTGTTGCTGCTGTTGTGTTGTTGTGTTGCTGTTGTGTTGTTGCTGTTGTGTGTTGTTGTTGTGCTGTTGTGTGTTGTTGTTGTTGCTGTTGTGTTGTTGTTGTTGTTGCTG